>NW_026284012.1:0-35000 GCF_023373465.1 Oncorhynchus keta
GGTCCATACACATATTTAACAGATGTTATTGGTCACATACACATGGTTAGCAGACGTTATTGGTCCATATTTAGCAGATGTTATTGGTCACATACACATATTTAACAGATGTTATTGGTCCATACACATATTTAACAGATGTTATTGGTCACATACACATATTTAACAGATGTTATTGGTCACATACACATGGTTAGCAGATGTTATTGGTCCATACACATATTTAACAGATGTTATTGGTCACATACACATGGTTAGCAGACGTTATTGGTCACATACACATATTTAACAGATGTTATTGGTCACATACACATGGTTAGCAGATGTTATTGGTCACATGGTTAGCAGATGTTATTGGTCACATACACATATTTAACAGATGTTATTGGTCACATACACATGGTTAGCAGACGTTATTGGTCACATACACATGGTTAGCAGATGTTATTGGTCACATACACATGGTTAGCAGATGTTATTGGTCACATACACATGGTTAGCAGACGTTATTGGTCACATACACATATTTATCAGATGTTATTGGTCACATACACATGGTTAGCAGATGTTATTGGTCACATACACATATTTAACAGATGTTATTGGTCACATACACATGGTTAGCAGACGTTATTGGTCACATACACATATTTAACAGATGTTATTGGTCACATACACATATTTAACAGATGTTATTGGTCACATACACATATTTAACAGATGTTATTGGTCACATACACATGTTTAGCAGATGTTATTGGTCACATACACATATTTAACAGATGTTATTGGTCACATACACATATTTAACAGATGTTATTGGTCACATACACATGGTTAGCAGATGTTATTGGTCACATACACATATTTAACAGATGTTATTGGTCACATACACATATTTAACAGATGTTATTGGTCCATATTTAGCAGATGTTATTGGTCACATACACATATTTAACAGATGTTATTGGTCCATACACATATTTAGCAGATGTTATTGGTCCATATTTAGCAGATGTTATTGGTCACATACACATATTTATCAGATGTTATTGGTCACATACACATGGTTAGCAGACGTTATTGCGGGTGTAGTGAAATCCTTGTGTTCCATCTCCAACAGTGCAGTAATAATCTAACAATACACAACAGTACACACACATCTAGAGGTAAAAGCATGGAATTAAGAAATATATTAATATCAGGATGATATTGTGCAGTAATATCTAACATGTAATCTAACAATTCAAAACAATTCTAATAATCTATACACAATACCCCATAATGACAAAGCGAAACAGTTATTTATTTTATTTTAGCGAATACATTAAAAGTAGAACATAGAACCTTTGCTCTGACACTCGAAATTGAGCTCAGGTGCATCCTGTTTCCATTGATCATCCTTGAGATGTTCCTACAACTTGATTGGAGTCCACCTGTGGTAAAAACAATTGACTGGATATGATTTGGAAAAGACACAACTTGTCTATAAAAGGTTGCGCAGTTGACAGTACATGTCAGAGCAAAAACCAAGTAATGAGGTCGAAGGAATTGTCCCTAGAGCTCTGAGACAGGATTGTGTCGAAGCACAGATCTGGGGAAGGGTACCAAAACCTTTCTGCAGCATTGAAGGTCCCCAAGAACACAGTGGTCTCCATCATTCTTAAATGGAAGAAGTTTGGAACCACCAAGACTCTACCTAGAGCAATCAGGGAGAAGGTTCTTGGTCAGGAGGTGACCAAGAACCTGATGGGGACTCTGACAGAGCTTAAGAGTTCCTCTGTGGAGATGGGAGAACCTTTCAGAAGGACAACCATCTATCTCTGCAGCACTCCACCAATCAGGCCTTTATGGTAGAGTGGCCAGATGGATGCCTCTCCTCAGTAAAAGGCACATGGCAGCCCTCTTGGAGTTTGCCAAAAGGCACCTAAAAACTCTCAGACCATGAATGCCAAGCGTCACGTCTGGAGGAAACCTGGCACCCAAAGCCACTCCTTCTTTGTCTTGGCCGTGTGCTTAGGATTGTTGTCCTGTTGGAAGGTGAACCTTCGCCCCAGTCTGAGTTCCTGAGTGCTCTGGAGTAGGTTTTCATCAAGGATCTCTCTGTACTTTACTCCGTTCATCTTCCCTTGATCCTGACTAGTCTCCCAGTCCTTGCCGCTGAAAAACATCCCTACAGCATGATGCTGCCACCACTATGCTTCACCATAGGGATGAGGCCAGGTTTCCTCCAGACGTGACGCTTGGCATTCATGGTGTGGTCCTTCTGTAGCTCAGTTGGTAGAGCATGGCGCTTGTAACGCCAGGGTAGTGGGTTCGATCCCCGGGACCGCCCATACGTAGAATGTATGCACACATGACTGTAAGTCGCTTTGGATAAAAGCGTCTGCTAAATGGCATATATTATGGTCTGAGAGTGCTTAGGTGCCTTTTGACAAACTCCAAGCGGGCTGGCATGTGTTCTATGGACAATTGTGTGTAGATTACTGAGGATGTTGTGTTATTTAATCCATTTTAGATTAAAATGTGTAACAAGTCAAGGGGTCTGAATTCGTTCCGAAGGCGCTGTATATACAGTAAAACACAGGAAAATCATGTTTTTGACTACACTGGGCCTTTACTGTATGTATGAACTAATGCATTTTCACTATAGAGTTGAGACAGACCATTTGAAGACACTCCTCATTAAACTGTGATGGTCAGTTTCCCAGACACATATTCATAGACTCAAAGCATGTTTTAATTCTCAATTAAAAGTCCTTCTTTATTAAAGGCTAGTCTTAGAAGACTATGTGTCTGGTAAACCAGCCCTGTAAGTATCTATGTTATATTTTACCTTTATTTAACTAGGCATGTCAGTTAAGAACAAATTCTTATTTTGACGGCCTAGGAACAGTGTGTTAACTGCCTGTTCAGGGGCAGAACGACAGATTTGGACCTTGTTAGCTCGGGGTTTGAACTTGCAACCTTCCGGTTACTAGTCCAACACTCTAACCACTAGGCTACCCTTCCACCCTAAGTATAGAGCATGTAGCTGAGTAGTTGATAGGTTAAAATGTTGGGTGTTGTTGGGGCTGTGGTTGGGGTTCACCACTGCTCTTACAGACCACTATGTTGCTTTTGTGTTGCATTTGTGCTGTGATGGGATCCTATATCTCAGTTTGAATCTAGATCCTATATCTTGTATCTGAGTTTGATTCTATATATTTGGTCCTTGATCCTATATCTCAGTTTGAAACTATATCATATATCCTTGAGCCTATATCTCAGTTTGAGTCTATATCATATATCCTTGAGTCTATATCTCAGTTTGATTCGATATCCCATATCCTTGATCCTTGAGTCTATATCTCAGTTTGCATCTATATCCTTGATCCTATATCTGTTTGATTCTATATTATATATACTTGATATTATACCTCAGTTTGATTCTACATCCCATAGCCTTGATCCTATATCTCAGTTTAATTATATATCCTATATCTTGATCCTATACGTCAGTTTAAGACTATATACTATATCCTTGATCCCATATATCATTTTAATTCTAAAGCCTATATCTTTTATGCTATATCTCAGTTTGAGACTATATTCATTTACATTTACATTTACATTTAAGTCATTTAGCAGACGCTCTTATCCAGAGCGACTTACAAATTGGTGCAAACACCTATGACAACCAGTGGAACAGCCACTTGCATCTAAATCTTGTTGGGGGGGTGAGAAGGATTACTTACCCTTACTTACCCTATCCTAGGTATTCCTTGAAGAGGTGGGGTTTCAGGTGTCTCCGGAAGGTGGTGATTGACTCCGCTGTCCTGGCGTCGTGAGGGAGTTTGTTCCACCATTGGGGGCCAGAGCAGCGAACAGTTTTGACTGGGCTGAGCGGGAACTGTACTTCCTCAGTGGTAGGGAGGCGAGCAGGCCAGAGGTGGATGAACGCAGTGCCCTTGTTTGGGTGTAGGGCCTGATCAGAGCCTGGAGGTACTGAGGTGCCGTTCCCCTCACAGCTCCGTAGGCGAGCACCATGGTCTTGTAGCGGATGCGAGCTTCAACTGGAAGCCAGTGGAGAGAGCGGAGGAGCGGGGTGACGTGAGAGAACTTGGGAAGGTTGAACACCAGACGGGCTGCGGCGTTCTGGATGAGTTGTAGGGGTTTAATGGCACAGGCAGGGAGCCCAGCCAACAGCGAGTTGCAGTAATCAAGACGGGAGATGACAAGTGCCTGGATTAGGACCTGCGCCGCTTCCTGTGTGAGGCAGGGTCGTACTCTGCGGATGTTGTAGAGCATGAACCTACAGGAACGGGACACCGCCTTGATGTTAGTTGAGAACGTCAGGGTGTTGTCCAGGATCACGCCAAGGTTCTTAGCGCTCTGGGAGGAGGACACAATGGAGTTGTCAACCGTGATGGCGAGATCATGGAACGGGCAGTCCTTCCCGGGAGGAAGAGGAGCTCCGTCTTGCTGAGGTTCAGCTTGAGGTGGTGATCCGTCATCCACACTGATATGTCTGCCAGACATGCAGAGATGCGATTCGCCACCTGGTCATCAGAAGGGGGAAAGGAGAAGATTAATTGTGTGTCGTCTGCATAGCAATGATAGGAGAGACCATGTGAGGTTATGACAGAGCCAAGTGACTTGGTGTATAGCGAGAATAAGAGAGGGCCTAGAACAGAGCCCTGGGGGACACCAGTGGTGAGAGCGCGTGGTGAGGAGACAGATTCTCGCCACGCCACCTGGTAGGAGCGACCTGTCAGGTAGGACGCAATCCAAGCGTGGGCCGCGCCGGAGATGCCCAACTCGGAGAGGGTGGAGAGGAGGATCTGATGGTTCACAGTATCGAAGGCAGCCGATAGGTCTAGAAGGATGAGAGCAGAGGAGAGAGAGTTAGCTTTAGCAGTGCGGAGCGCCTCCGTGATACAGAGAAGAGCAGTCTCAGTTGAATGACTAGTCTTGAAACCTGACTGATTTGGATCAAGAAGGTCATTCTGAGAGAGATAGCGGTAGAGCTGGCCAAGGACGGCACGCTCAAGAGTTTTGGAGAGAAAAGAGAGAAGGGATACTGGTCTGTAGTTGTTGACATCGGAGGGATCGAGTGTAGGTTTTTTCAGAAGGGGTGCAACTCTCGCTCTCTTGAAGACGGGAGGGACGTAGCCAGCGGTCAGGGATGAGTTGATGAGCGAGGTGAGGTAAGGGAGAAGGTCTCCGGAAATGGTCTGGAGAAGAGAGGAGGGGATAGGGTCAAGCGGGCAGGTTGTTGGGCGGCCGGCCGTCACAAGACGCGAGATTTCATCTGGAGAGAGAGGGGAGAAAGAGGTCAGAGCATAGGGTAGGGCAGTGTGAGCAGAACCAGCGGTGTCGTTTGACTTAGCAAACGAGGATCGGATGTCATCGACCTTCTTTTCAAAATGGTTGACGAAGTCATCTGCAGAGAGGGAGGAGGGGGGTTCAGGAGGGAGGAGAAGGTGGCAAAGAGCTTCCTAGGGTTAGAGGCAGATGCTTGGAATTTAGAATGGTAGAAAGTGGCTTTAGCAGCAGAGACAGAGGAGGAAAATGTAGAGAGGAGGGAGTGAAAGGATGCCAGGTCCGCAGGGAGGCGAAGTTTTCCTCCATTTCCGCTCGGCTGCCCGGAGCCCTGTTCTGTGAGCTCGCAATGAGTCGTCGAGCCACGGAGCGGGAGGGGAGGACCGAGCCGGCCTGGAGGATAGGGGACATAGAGAGTCAAAGGATGCAGAAAGGGAGGAGAGGAGGGTTGAGGAGGCAGAATCAGGAGATAGGTTGGAGAAAGTTTGAGCAGAGGGAAGAGATGATAGGATGGAAGAGGAGAGAGTAGCGGGGGAGAGAGAGCGAAGGTTGGGACGGCGCGATACCATCCGAGTAGGGGCAGTGTGGGAAGTGTTGGATGAGAGCGAGAGGGAAAAGGATACAAGATAGTGGTCGGAGACTTGGAGGAGTTGCAATGAGGTTAGTGGAAGAACAGCATCTAGTAAAGATGAGGTCAAGCGTATTGCCTGCCTTGTGAGTAGGGGGGGAAGGTGAGAGGGTGAGGTCAAAAGAGGAGAGGAGTGGAAAGAAGGAGGCAGAGATGAATGAGTCAAAGGTAGACGTGGGGAGGTTAAAGTCGCCCAGAACTGTGAGAGGTGAGCCGTCCTCAGGAAAGGAACTTATCAAGGCATCAAGCTCATTGATGAACTCTCCGAGGAACCTGGAGGGCGATAAATGATAAGGATGTTAAGCTTGAAAGGGCTGGTAACTGTGACAGCATGGAATTCAAAGGAGGCAATAGACAGATGGGTAAGGGGAGAAAGAGAGAAAGACCACTTGGGAGAGATGAGGATCCCGGTGCCACCACCCCGCTGACCAGAAGCTCTCGGGGTGTGCGAGAACACGTGGGCGGACGAGGAGAGAGCTATATGCTATATCTCAGTTTGAATCTATATCCTTAATCTTAATCTTATATCACAGTTGTATTATATTTTCTATATCTTGGATTCTATCCTCTTGGTGTTAGGGGGCGCTATTTACATTTTTAGATGAAAAACGTTCCCGTTTTAAACAAGATATTTTGTCACGAAAAGATGCTTGACTATGCATATAATTGACAGCTTTGGATAGAAAACACTCTGACGTTTCCAAAACAGCAAAGATATGGTCTGTAAGGGCAACATAACTGATGTTACAGGTGAAACCCAGATAAAAATCCAACCAGGAAGTGCCGCATTTTTGAAACCGCCTCATGCCAATGACTCCTTATATGGCTGTGAATGAGCTACGAATGAGCTTACGTTTTCTACGTATTCCCCAAGGTGTCTACAGCATTGTGACGTCTTTTGCGCATTTCCGTTGAAGAATAGCCGTAAGGGACCATATTTAGCAAGTGGTCACATGGTGTCTCCCGCATTCGCATAATCACAGTTTGATTATATAATCTATATCTTAGATTCTATGTCACAGTTTGATTATATAATCTATATCATAGATTCTATGTCACAGTTTGATTATATAATCTATATCTTAGATTATATGTCACAGTTTGATTATATAATCTATATCTTAGATTCTATGTCACAGTTTTATTATATATTCTATATCTTAGATTCTATGTCACAGTTTTATTATATATTCTATATCTTAGATTCTATGTCACAGTTTGATTATATAATCTATATCTTGGATTCTATGTCACATTTTGATTATATAATCTATATCTTGGATTCTATGTCACAGTTTGATTATATAATCTATATCTTAGATCCTATGTCACAGTTTTATTATATATTCTATATCTTAGATTCTATGTCACAGTTTGATTATATAATCTATATCTTAGATTATATGTCACAGTTTGATTATATAATCTATATCTTGGATTCTATGTCACAGTTTTATTATATATTCTATATCTTAGATTCTATGTCACAGTTTGATTATATAATCTATATCTTGGATTCTATGTCACATTTTGATTATATAATCTATATCTTGGATTCTATGTCACAGTTTGATTATATAATCTATATCTTAGATCCTATGTCACAGTTTTATTATATATTCTATATCTTAGATTCTATGTCACAGTTTGATTATATAATCTATATCTTAGATTCTATGTCACAGTTTGATTATATAATCTATATCTTGGATTCTATGTCACAGTTTTATTATATATTCTATATCTTAGATTCTATGTCACAGTTTGATTATATAATCTATATCTTAGATTCTATGTCACAGTTTTATTATATATTCTAGAGAAATAAGGGTCTTCTGAATCCCCTAATTAAGAGAAATAAGGGTCTTCTGAATCTTCTAATTAAGAGACATAAGGGTCTTCTGAATCTTCTAATTAAGAGAAATAAGGGTCTTCTGAATCCCCTAATTAAGAGCCATAAGAGCCCCGTTTCCAACCACAGGTTTTATGGGAGTAATTTAGATGGGGAATTTAGACAGGACATTAGAGTTCACATCCCAACTCTTCCAAAATGTGCCATTGATCTTTTAGGGACCCGTTTAACATCCCATCTGAAAGACGGCACTCTACACAGGGCAATATCCCCAATCACTGCCCTGGGGAACTTGGGATATTTTTTCAGACCAGAGGAAAGAGTGCCTCCTACTGGCACTCCAACACCACTTCCAGCTGAAATCTGGTCTCCCAGTCCAGGAACTGACCAGGACCAACCTTGCTTAGCTTCAGTGACAAACCAGCAGTAGGATGCAGTAGGATGCAGTAGGATGCAGTAGGATGCAGTAGGATGCAGTAGGATGCAGTAGGATGCAGTAGGATGCAGGGAGATATGATGCAGTAGGATGCAGTAGGATGCAGTAGGATGCAGGGAGATATGATGCAGTAGGATGCAGTAGGATGCAGTAGGATGCAGTAGGATGCAGTAGGATGCAGTAGGATGCAGGGAGATATGATGCTGGCAAATAATGTGTTTGCACAATATGGTGGGATCTTTTTGTGTCTATAAAATGTATTATGCGAGAAATGTAGGTGGAAACACCTTTTTGCACAAATATTGATATAATAAACATCGTATAGATTTGAAGTGTGGTCCTCCCAATATGACTTGGGAAACCATGCAGTTTATTAGTGGTCCTTCTGTAGCTCAGTTGGTAGAGCATGGCACTTGTAACGCCAGGGTAGTGGGTTTGATTCCCGGGATCACCCATACGTAGAATGTATGCACACATGACTGTAAGTCGCTTTGGATAAAAGCGTCTGCTAAATGGCATATATTATTATATATTATTAGGCTACAGATGAATTCAGTTATGATGATCTTCACAGGGTGGTGAATGTGCACGGTGATGAGCTTGATGCTCCTTTACAATAAATATCCAGGGCCCTTTTCTGGTGACATGATGATCGATGCTTAACTGCCGTTTGACAGATGATAATATTATCCATAATAATCTCATCATGTAGACTAGCCAACCGGCAGAGTTGTATCTGCGAGCTGTTGGCTAGCGCTCAGGTGCCAAAACCAGAGAAGGCACATTTAATACTTGAAAATGCGATGGAAATATATCGAACTTTTGATCTTTATTGGGTACATGAAAATATTTATTATTACATTTAAATAAACATTTATTATTATTATCACGCATTGACTTGTATTTAGGTGGAAAAATTAATATTTTGGTGGAAACATACCACTGCTGGGAAAATGTGCATATTTTCTTTTTTATTTTACCTTTATTTAACCAGGCAAGTCAGTTAAGAACACATTCTTATTTTCAATGACGGCCTGGGAACAGTGGGTTAACTGCCTGTTCAGGGGCAGAACGACAGATTTGTACCTTGTCAGCTCGGGGATTTGAACTTGCAACCTTCCGGTTACTAGTCCAATGCGCTAACCACTAGGCTACCCTGCTGCCCCTTTAAAATCTTTTGCCCAAAAAATTATGGAAAATTAGCTACTCTATTGCTTTTTGTCCAGGTTTCAGCAGTAAGAAAATTAGCTACTGTATTGCTATCGTTCCAGGTATCAGCAGTAGGAAAATTAGCTACTCTATTGCTATCTGTAGTATGGGTACTATATATTGATAGTACCCAGTAGAGATACATATTGATGGTATCCACTAGAGATACATATTGATGGTATCCACTAGAGATACATATTGATGGTATCCACTAGAGATATATATTGATAGTACCCAGTAGAGATACATATTGATGGTATCCACTAGAGATACATATTGATGGTACCCACTAGAGATACATATTGATGGTACCCACTAGAGATACATATTGATGGTATCCACTAGAGATACATATTGATGGTATCCACTAGAGATACATATTGATGGTATCCACTAGAGATATATATTGATAGTACCCAGTAGAGATACATATTGATGGTATCCACTAGAGATACATATTGATGGTATCCACTAGAGATACATATTGATGGTATCCACTAGAGATACATATTGATGGTATCCACTAGAGATACATATTGATGGTATCCACTAGAGATACATATTGATGGTACCCACTAGAGATACATATTGATGGTATCCACTAGAGATACATATTGATAGTACCCACTAGAGATACATATTGATGGTACCCAGTAGAGAGAGATACATATTGATGGTACCCACTAGAGATACATATTGATGGTACCCACTAGAGATACATATTGATGGTACCCACTAGAGATACATATTGATGGTACCCACTAGAGATACATATTGATGGTACCCACTAGAGATACATATTGATGGTACACACTAGAGATACATATTGATGGTACCCACTAGAGATACATATTGATGGTATCCACTAGAGATACATATTGATGGTATCCACTAGAGATACATATGGATGGTATCCACTAGAGATACATATTGATGGTATCCACTAGAGATACATATTGATGGTACCCACTAGAGATACATATTGATGGTATCCACTAGAGATACATATTGATGGTATCCACTAGAGATACATATTGATGGTATCCACTAGAGATACATATTGATGGTATCCACTAGAGATACATATTGATGGTACCCACTAGAGATACATATTGATGGTATCCACTAGAGATACATATTGATGGTACCCAGTAGAGAGATACATATTGATGGTACCCACTAGAGATACATATTGATGGTATCCACTATAGATACATATTGATGGTATCCACTAGAGATACATATTGATGGTATCCACTAGAGATACATATTGATGGTACCCACTAGAGATACATATTGATGGTATCCACTAGAGATACATATTGATGGTATCCACTAGAGATACATATTGATAATACCCACTAGAGATACATATTGATAATACCCAGTAGAGATACATATTGATAATACCCAGTAGAGATACATATTGATGGTACCCAGTAGAGAGAGATATATATTGATAATACCCAGTAGAGATACATATTGATAATACCCAGTAGAGATACATATTGATAATACCCAGTAGAGATACATATTGATAATACCCAGTAGAGATACATATTGATAATACCCAGTAGAGATACATATTGATAATACCCAGTAGAGATACATATTGATAATACCCAGTAGAGATACATATTGATAATACCCAGTAGAGATACATATTGATAATACCCAGTAGAGAGAGACATATTACTGGATATAAAACTATTCATGTCAGTAATATATGTAAGGAGATAATGATTGACAGCCTTGTTACACTGACATGAACTGGATGACAAATCCTTTGTAAACTTCTATGATAATTTTAGAATAAATTAAACATTTGCATAATGAAAACTATGTGTGCATCCCAAATAGCAGCCTATTCCCTTCATAGTGCACTATTTTTGGCCAGAGCCCTGTGGGTCCTGGTCTAAAGTAACGCACTAAGTAGGGAATAGGGTGCTATTTTGTGACTCAGCGTAAGAGTGTGGGTATTGTTCGTGTTTTGTTTAGGCTGAGTATTGTCTGTGGTACAATGTATTCTAATGTATGTATGAATATATTTTCCAAATCGTATCACAATGTTTGTGTGTGTTGTGTGTGTGTGTGTGTGTGTGTGTGTGTGTGGTATTTGTGTGTGTGTGTGTTGTATTTGTGTGGTGTGTGTGGTATGTGTGTGCGGTATGTGTGTGTGTGTGGTATGTGTGTGTGTGTGGTATGTGTGTGTGTGTGTGTGTGTGGTATGTGTGTGGTGTGTGTGCGTGCGTGCGTGTGTGTGTGTGTGTGTGTGGTATGTGTGTGTGTGGTATGTGTGTGGTGTGTGTGTGTGCGTGTGTGCGTGCGTGCGTGTGTGTTCGCGCGTGTGTGTGTGTGTGTGTGCGTGTGTGTGCGTGTGTGTGTGTGTGCGTGTGTGTGCGTGTGTGTGTGTGTGTGTCACTAAGAGGAGGGAAGGGAGCAGGTCTATTTAATGGTTGTTTTTAATGAATATCATGTCAAGCGGTGATGTCATACTGTGAAGGCTCTGAGCAAAACAGACAAAGACTAAGTCTATGTAGCAGAGCTCTGGTTAAAAGTTCTGGGCCAGAAAGGGAACAGGGTGGCATTTAGGAAGAAAGCCAGGCAATCTCCAACCCCATTTGGCTTGACAAGCCATGCCCTTCATCACTCTTAATGGTTTGGGATGTCTTTAGTCTCCATCTTCATCACTCTTAATGGTTTGGGATGTCTTTAGTCTCCATCTTCATCACTCTTAATGGTTTGGGATGTCTTTAGTCTCCATCTTCATCACTCTTAATGGTTTGGGATGTCTTTAGTGTCTGTCTTCATCACTCTTAATGGTTTGGGATGTCTTTAGTCTCCATCTTCATCACTCTTAATGGTTTGGGATGTCTTTAGTCTCCATCTTCATCACTCTTAATGGTTTGGGATGTCTTTAGTCTCCATCTTCATCACTCTTAATGGTTTGGGATGTCTTTAGTCTCCATCTTCATCACTCTTAATGGTTTGGGATGTCTTTAGTGTCCATCTTCATCGCTCTTAATGGTTTGGGATGTCTTTAGTCTCCATCTTCATCACTCTTAATGGTTTGGGATGTCTTTAGTGTCTGTCTTCATCACTCTTAATGGTTTGGGATGTCTTTAGTCTCCATCTTCATCACTCTTAATGGTTTGGGATGTCTTTAGTCTCCATCTTCATCACTCTTAATGGTTTGGGATGTCTTTAGTGTCCATCTTCATCGCTCTTAATGGTTTGGGATGTCTTTAGTCTCCATCTTCATCACTCTTAATGGTTTGGGCTGCTTTCGTCTCCATCTTCATCACTCTTAATGGTTTGGGATGTCTTTAGTGTCTGTCTTCATCACTCTTAATGGTTTGGGATGTCTTTAGTGTCTGTCTTCATCCCTCTTAATGGTTTGGGATGTCTTTAGTGTCCATCTTCATCGCTCTTAATGGTTTGGGATGTCTTTAGTCTCCATCTTCATCACTCTTAATGGTTTGGGATGTCTTTAGTGTCTGTCTTCATCACTCTTAATGGTTTGGGATGTCTTTAGTCTCCATCTTCATCACTCTTAATGGTTTGGGATGTCTTTAGTCTCCATCTTCATCACTCTTAATGGTTTGGGATGTCTTTAGTGTCCATCTTCATCACTCTTAATGGTTTGGGATGTCTTTAGTCTCCATCTTCATCACTCTTAATGGTTTGGGATGTCTTTAGTCTCCATCTTCATCACTCTTAATGGTTTGGGATGTCTTTAGTGTCTGTCTTCATCACTCTTAATGGTTTGGGATGTCTTTAGTCTCCATCTTCATCACTCTTAATGGTTTGGGATGTCTTTAGTCTCCATCTTCATCACTCTTAATGGTTTGGGATGTCTTTAGTCTCCATCTTCATCACTCTTAATGGTTTGGGATGTCTTTAGTCTCCATCTTCATCACTCTTAATGGTTTGGGATGTCTTTAGTCTCCATCTTCATCACTCTTAATGGTTTGGGATGTCTTTAGTGTCTGTCTTCATCACTCTTAATGGTTTGGGATGTCTTTAGTGTCCATCTTCATCACTCTTAATGGTTTGGGATATCTTTAGTGTCCATCTTCATCATTCTTAATGGTTTGGGATGTCTTTAGTCTCCATCTTCATCACTCTTAATGGTTTGGGATGTCTTTAGTCTCCATCTTCATCCCTCTTAATGGTTTGGAATGTCTTTAGTGTCTGTCTTCATCCCTCTTAATGGTTTCGGATGTCTTTAGTCTCCATGTTCATCACTCTTAATGGTTTGGGATGTCTTTAGTGTCCATCTTCATCACTCTTAATGGTTTGGGATGTCTTTAGTCTCCATCTTCATCACTCTTAATGGTTTGGGATGTCTTTAGTCTCCATCTTCATCACTCTTAATGGTTTGGGATGTCTTTAGTCTCCATCTTCATCACTCTTAATGGTTTGGGATGTCTTTAGTCTCCATCTTCATCACTCTTAATGGTTTGGGATGTCTTTAGTCTCCATCTTCATCACTCTTAATGGTTTGGGATGTCTTTAGTCTCCATCTTCATCACTCTTAATGGTTTGGGATGTCTTTAGTGTCTGTCTTCATCACTCTTAATGGTTTGGGATGTCTTTAGTCTCCATCTTCATCACTCTTAATGGTTTGGGATGTCTTTAGTCTCCATCTTCATCACTCTTAATGGTTTGGGATGTCTTTAGTGTCTGTCTTCATCACTCTTAATGGTTTGGGATGTCTTTAGTCTCCATCTTCATCACTCTTAATGGTTTGGGATGTCTTTAGTGTCCATCTTCATCACTCTTAATGGTTTGGGATGTCTTTAGTGTCCATCTTCATCACTCTTAATGGTTTGGGATGTCTTTAGTGTCTATCTTCATCACTCTTAATGTTTTGGGATGTCTTTAGTGTCCATCTTCATCACTCTTAATGGTTTGGGATGTCTTTATTGTCCATCTTCATCACTCTTAATGGTTTGGGATGTCTTTAGTGTCCATCTTCATCACTCTTAATGTTTTGGGATGTCTTTAGTGTCCATCTTCATCACTCTTAATGGTTTGGGATGTCTTTAGTCTCCATCTTCATCACTCTTAATGGTTTGGGATGTCTTTAGTCTCCATCTTCATCCCTCTTAATGGTTTGGGATGTCTTTAGTGTCCATCTTCATCACTCTTAATGTTTTGGGATGTCTTTAGTGTCCATCTTCATCACTCTTAATGGTTTGGGATGTCTTTAGTCTCCATCTTCATCACTCTTAATGGTTTGGGATGTCTTTAGTCTCCATCACTCTTAATGGTTTGGGATGTCTTTAGTGTCTGTCTTCATCCCTCTTAATGGTTTGGGATGTCTTTAGTGTCTGTCTTCATCACTTAATGGTTTGGGATGTCTTTAGTGTCCATCTTCATCACTCTTAATGGTTTGGGATGTCTTTAGTGTCCATCTTCATCACTCTTAATGTTTTGGGATGTCTTTAGTGTCCATCTTCATCACTCTTAATGGTTTGGGATGTCTTTAGTGTCCATCTGCATCACTCTTAATGGTTTGGGATGTCTTTAGTGTCTGTCTTCATCACTCTTAATGGTTTGGGATGTCTTTAGTGTCCATCTTCATCACTCTTAATGGTTTGGGATGTCTTTAGTCTCCATCTTCATCACTCTTAATGGTTTGGGATGTCTTTAGTCTCCATCTTCATCACTCTTAATGGTTTGGGATGTCTTTAGTGTCCATCTTCATCACTCTTAATGGTTTGGGATGTCTTTAGTGTCTGTCTTCATCACTCTTAATGGTTTGGGATGTCTTTAGTGTCTGTCTTCATCACTCTTAATGGTTTGGGATGTCTTTAGTGTCCATCTTCATCACTCTTAATGGTTTGGGATGTCTTTAGTCTCCATCTTCATCACTCTTAATGGTTTGGGATGTCTTTAGTCTCCATCTTCATCACTCTTAATGGTTTGGGATGTCTTTAGTCTCCATCTTCATCACTCTTAATGGTTTGGGATGTCTTTAGTCTCCATCTTCATCACTCTTAATGGTTTGGGATGTCTTTAGTGTCTGTCTTCATCACTCTTAATGGTTTGGGATGTCTTAGGCTCCATCTTCATCGCTCTTAATGGTTTGGGATGTCTTTAGTCTCCATCTTCATCACTCTTAATGGTTTGGGATGTCTTTAGTGTCCGTCTTCATCACTCTTAATGGTTTGGGATGTCTTTAGTGTCTGTCTTCATCACTCTTAATGGTTTGGGATGACTTTAGTCTCCATCTTCATCACTCTTAATGGTTTGGGATGTCTTTAGTCTCCATCTTCATCACTCTTAATGGTTTGGGATGTCTTTAGTCTCCATCTTCATCACTCTTAATGGTTTGGGATGTCTTTAGTCTCCATCTTCATCACTCTTAATGGTTTGGGATGTCTTTAGTCTCCATCTTCATCACTCTTAATGGTTTGGGATGTCTTTAGTGTCTGTCTTCATCCCTCTTAATGGTTTCGGAGGTCTTTAGTGTACATCTTAATAACTTTCTCCTCTCCCCCTCCGGCAGTTAGCACATTCCACATATTAGGGCTACGTCCCAAATAGCACCCTATTCCTTATGTGTTGGACTACTTTTCATCAGGATCCATAGGGGTGTTTTCAACAGTAGACTACTGTATAGGAAACAGAGTGCCATTTGGGATGTCGATTAGGAGCCATGTTTTAAAGAATATCTCTGTAGGTGTCAATGTTTCCTGAAGACTTGCACAAGAGAGACAGACACTAATTTTCATATAGGGCTCTAAGTTGATAATGCAATATGACACACTGTCAAATGTACCGTCTCTTTTATCCAAGCCGTTTACAGACATGCATGCGCAATATTTTATTTTTGAAATATTATTTAATGTATAGGTGGCCCATGGAATGGAACCCACCACCCTGGCGTTGCTGTGACCATGCTCCACCAACTGAGGAATCACCCACCTGGTGTCCCAGGTCTAAATCAGGCCCTGATTAGAGGGGGATCACCCACCTGGTGTTATCAGTGGTTCACCTAGGGGTCGTGATCAAATCAAATCAAAGTTTATTTGTCACATGCGCCGAATACACGTTACAGTGAAATGCTTACTTACAGGCTCTAACCAATGGTGCGAAAAAAGGTGTGTGTGTTTGTGTGTGTAGGTCAGTAAAGAAATAAAAAACAGTGAAAGTGCATTTGAAAAAGAGTAGCAAGGCTATATACAGACAGACACCTGTTAGTCAGGCTGATTGAGGTAGTATATACAGACACCTGTTAGTCAGGCTGATTGAGGTAGTATATACAGACACCTGTTAGTCAGGCTGATTGAGGTAGTATGTACAGACACCTGTTAGTCAGGCTGATTGAGGTAGTATATACAGACACCTGTTAGTCAGGCTGATTGAGGTAGTATATACAGACACCTGTTAGTCAGGCTGATTGAGGTAGTATGTACATGTAGCTATGGTTAAAGTGACTATGCAGATATGATGAACAGAGAGTAGCAGTAGTGTAAAACAGGGGTTGGTGGGTGGTGGGACACAATGCAGATAGCCCGGTTAGACAATGTGTGGGAGCACTGGTTGGTCGGGCCAGTTGAGGTAGTATGTGCATGAATGTATAGTTAAAGTGACTATGCATATAATATAAACAGAGAGTAGCAGCAGTGTAAAAAGAGAGGTTATGCGGGGGGGCACACAATGCAAATAGTCTGGGTAGCCATTTGATTACCTGTTCAGGAGTCTTATGGCTTGGAGGTAAAAACTGTTGAGAAGCCTTTTTGTCCTAGACTTGGCACTCCGGTACCGCTTGCCATGCGGTAGTAGAGAGAACAGTCTATGACTGGGGTGACTGGGGTCTTTGAAAATTTTTAAGGCCTTCCTCTGACACCGCATGGTGTAGAGGTCCTGGATGGCAGGCAGCTTTGCCCCAGTGATGTACTGGGCCGTACGCATTACCCTCTGAAGTGTCTTATGGCAACATAGAGAGCAACCAGTCAGGATGCTCTCTATGTTGCAGCTGTAGAACCTTTTGAGGATCTCAGGATGCCAAATCTTTTTAGTTTCCTGAGGGTAAATAGGTTTTGTCGTGCCGTCTTCACGACTGTCTTGGTGTGTTTGGACCAATCTAATTTGTTGTTGGTGTGGACACCAAAGAATTTGAAGCTCTCAACCTGCTCCACTACAGCCCCGTCGATGAGAATGGGGATGTGCTCGGGGCTCCTTTTCCTGTAGTCCACAATAACCTCCTTAGTCTTGGTTACGTTGAGGGATAGGTTGTTATTCTGGCACCACCTGGGAAGGTCTCTGACCTCCTCCCTATAGGCTGTCTCGTGGTTGTCGGTGATCAGGCCTACCACTGTTGTGTCGTCAGAAAACTCAATGATGGTGTTGGAGTCGTGCCTGGCCATGCAGTTGTGGGTGAACAGGGAGTACAGGAGGGGACTGAGCACGCACCCCTGTGGAGCTCCAGTGTTGAGGATCAGCGTGGCAGATGTGTTGCTACCTACCCTCACCACCTGGTGGTGGCTTGTCAGGAAGTCCAGGATCCAGTTGCAGAGGGAGGTGTTTAGTCCCAGGTTCCTTAGCTTGGTGATGAGCTTTGAGGGCCCTATGGTGTTGAACACTGAGCTGTAGTCAATGAATAGCATTCTCACATAGTTGTTCCTTTTGTCCAGGTGGCAAAGGGCAGTGTGGAGTGCAGTAGAGATTGCATCATCTGTGGATCTGTTTGGGCGGTATGCAAATTGGAGTGGGTCTAGTGTTTCTGGGATAATGGTGTTAATGTGAGCCATTACCAGCCTTTCAAAGCACTTCATGGCTACGGACGTGAGTGCCACGGGTCTGTAGTCATTTAGGCAGGTTGCCTTTGTGTTCTTGGGCAAAGGGACTATGGTGCTCTGCTTGAAGCATGTTGGTATTACAGACTCAATCAGGGACATGTTGAAAATGTCAGTGAAGACACCTGCCAGTTGGTCAGCACATGCCCGGAGCACACGTCCTGGTAATCCATCTGGCCCCGCAGCCTTGTGTAATGTTGACCTGTTTAAAGGTCTTACTCACGTTGGCTACGGAGAGCGTCATCACACAGTCGTCTGGAACAGCTGATGCTCTCATGCATGCCTCAGTGTTGCTTGCCTCGAAACGAGCATAGAAGTGATTTAGCTCGTCTTGTAGGCTCGTGTCACTGGGCAGCTCGCGGCTGAGCTTCCCTTTGTAATCTGTAACAGTTTGCATGGGCTGTACCACATGTTTGAGGTATTATAATCATTGATTTTGCTTGTGTTGTATTAACCTCTTGCTCCTACCTGACACGCAGGCGTCCCATCTAGACATCTGGAAATGCAAATGCGCTACGCTAAATGCTAATAGTACTAGTTAAAACTCAAACGTTCATTAAAATACACATGCAGGGTATTGAATTAAAGCTACACTCGTTGTGAATCCAGGCAACAAGTCAGATTTTTAAAATGCTTTTCGGCGAAAGCATGAGAAGCTATTATCTGATAGCATGTAACACACCAAAAGACCCGCAGGGGACGTAAACAAAAGAATTAGCATAGTCGTCGCTACACAAACCGCACAAATAAAATATAAAATATTCATTACCTTTGACCATCTTCTTTGTTGGCACTCCTAGATGTCCCATAATCACTATTGGGTCTTTTTTTTTTATTAAATCGGTCCATATATCGCCTAGATATCGATCTATGAAGACTGTGTGATAAACTGAAAAAAAATTGTGTCTTATAACGTAACGTCATTTTTTAAAATTAAAAAAGTTGACGATAAACTTTCACAAAACACTTCGAAATACTTTTGTAATGCAACTTTAGGTATTAGTACACGTTAATAAGCGATCAAATTGATCACGAGGCGATGTATATTCTTTAGCTGTCCGTCTGGAAATAATGTCCGGGTAAATCTCAACCAAAATATCCGGTCGGAGACCTGAACAAATGGCTTGTCTCTTCTTCGTTTGACCAAGAAACAAAGCCTAGGCAAATGACAAGACTGTTGACATCGTGTGGAAGCTGTAGGTATTGCAACCTCAGCCCCATTTAATGTGGTTCGCCTTTATCAATGGGTTGAAGTGGCGGATGGATATATATTTCCATTTTCAGTGATCAGATTTTCCTGCGCTTTTCGATGAAACGCACGTTCTGTTATAGTCACAGCCGTGATTTAACCAGTTTTATAAACGTCAGAGTGTTTTCTATCCACACATACTAATCATATGCATATACTATATTCCTGGCATGAGCAGCAGGGCGCTGAAATGTTGCGCAATTTTTAACAGAATGTTCGAAAAAGTAGGGGGTAGGAGTAACAGGTTAAAAGAAGGGGAGGGGTTATAAGATTATAAGGGTTATAAGGTCCTGGACTAACAATATATATATATTCATTATAGAGGTTTAATATTGTTCCAGTTTTTTCTAGTCTCTCTGCCTCTTATAAAGAAACAGTCTGAGAAATGTGTGACTGAGACAGAACTCTGCAGGGGAGTGTAAGAGATAAGAGACTAGTCAGACATTCCACTATAAATCAACTAGGGAGTGGACATTTACTGCTGAGCCCTTAGAAAACACTGGAACTATTGTATCTCTCTTGCAAGTTTGTATAGCTGTGTATGCATGGGCTTGGTCTGATGAGTAGAAGGTAATGACCTATGCAGTGACATCACTAGGGCTGGACTTCGGGCTTAATAAAACAACTTGGGACCTTTTATATTTTGCAGAACTTACTCGGAAACATGCGTGCAATGTTCTTTTTTTAATTTTAATTTTTACCTTTATTTAACCAGGCAAGTCATTTAAGAACACATTCTTATTTTCAATGACAGCCTGGGAACAGTGGGTTAACTGCCTGTTCAGGGGCAGAAAGGATTTGTACCTTGTCAGCTCGGGGGTTTGAACTCACAACCTTGCGGTTTCTAGTCCAACGCTCTTACCACTAGGCTACCCTGCCACCCTCAACGTCTGTCTGCAATTGCATTAATAAAGGTTTTTGAATGATTTAATTAAAGATATTGTCAGAATGCTAATTTCAACAATGAGCCAATGATTGACAACGAACAACCCCAACAGGTCTGGGACACTGTTGGAGGGGAATCATCCACCTGTTGTCCCAGGTCTAAACCAGTCCCTGGTTAGAGGGGAATCATCCACCTGGTGTCCCAGGTCTAAACCAGTCCCTGATTAGAGGGGAATCAACCACCTGGTGTCCCAGGTCTAAATCAGTCCATGATTAGAGGGGAATCACCCACCTGGTGTCCCAGGTCTAAATCAGTCCCTGATTAGAGGGGAATCAACCACCTGGTGTCCCAGGTCTAAACCAGTCCCTGATTAGAGGGGAATCACCCACCTGGTGTTCCAGGTCTAAATCAGTCCCTGATTAGAGGGGAATCACCCACCTGTTGTCCCAGGTCTAAATCAGTCCCTGATTAGAGGGGAATCACCCACCTGTTGTCCCAGGTCTAAATCAGTCCATGATTAGAGGGGAATCAACCACCTGGTGTCCCAGGTCTAAACCAGTCCCTGATTACAGGGGAATCACCCACCTGGTGTCCCAGGTCTAAACCAGTCCCTGATTAGAGTGGAATCACCCACCTGGTGTTCCAGGTCTAAACCAGTCCCTGATTAGAGGGGAATCACCCACCTGGTGTTCCAGGTCTAAACCAGTCCCTGATTAGAGGGGAATCACCCACCTGTTGTCCCGAGTCTAAACCAGTCCCTGATTAGAGGGGAATCACCCACCTGGTGTTCCAGGTCTAAACCAGTCCCTGATTAGAGGGGAATCACCCACCTGTTGTCCCAGGTCTAAACCAGTCCCTGATTAGAGGGGAATCACCCACCTGGTGTTCCAGGTCTAAACCAGTCCCTGGTTAGAGGGGAATCACCCACCTGTTGTCCCAGGTCTAAACCAGTCCATGATTAGAGGGGAATCATCCACCTGGTGTCCCAGGTCTAAATCAGTCCATGATTAGAGGGGAATCATCCACCTGGTGTCCCAGGTCTAAACCAGTCCCTGATTAGAGGGGAATCACCCACCTGGTGTCCCAGGTCTAAACCAGTCCCTGATTAGAGAGGAATCACCCACCTGGTGTCCCAGGTCTAAATCAGTCCCTGATTAGAGGGGAATCACCCACCTGGTGTCCCAGGTCTAAACCAGTCCCTGATTAGAGGGGAATCACCCACCTGGTGTCCCAGGTCTAAACCAGTCCCTGATTAGAGGGGAATCACCCACCTGGTGTCCCAGGTCTAAACCAGTCCCTGATTAGAGGGGAATCACCCACCTGGTGTCCCAGGTCTAAACCAGTCCATGATTAGAGGGGAATCATCCACCTGGTGTCCCAGGTCTAAATCAGTCCATGATTAGAGGGGAATCATCCACCTGGTGTCCCAGGTCTAAACCAGTCCCTGATTAGAGGGGAATCACCCACCTGGTGTCCCAGGTCTAAACCAGTCCCTGATTAGAGGGGAATCACCCACCTGGTGTCCCAGGTCTAAACCAGTCCATGATTAGAGGGGAATCACCCACCTGGTGTCCCAGGTCTAAACCAGTCCCTGATTAGAGGGGAATCACCCACCTGGTGTCCCAGGTCTAAACCAGTCCATGATTAGAGGGGAATCACCCACCTGGTGTCCCAGGTCTAAACCAGTCCCTGATTAGAGGGGAATCACCCACCTGGTGTCCCAGGTCTAAACCAGTCCCTGATTAGAGGGGAATCACCCACCTGGTGTCCCAGGTCTAAACCAGTCCATGATTAGAGGGGAATCATCCACCTGGTGTCCCAGGTCTAAATCAGTCCATGATTAGAGGGGAATCATCCACCTGGTGTCCCAGGTCTAAACCAGTCCCTGATTAGAGGGGAATCACCCACCTGGTGTCCCAGGTCTAAACCAGTCCCTGATTAGAGAGGAATCACCCACCTGGTGTCCCAGGTCTAAACCAGTCCCTGATTAGAGGGGAATCACCCACCTGGTGTCCCAGGTCTAAACCAGTCCCTGATTAGAGGGGAATCATCCACCTGGTGTCCCAGGTCTAATTCAGTCCCTGATTAGAGTGGAATCACCCACCTGGTGTCCCAGGTCTAAACCAGTCCCTGATTAGAGGGGAATCACCCACCTGTTGTCCCAGGTCTAAACCAGTCCCTGATTAGAGGGGAATCACCCACCTGTTGTCCCAGGTCTAAATCAGTCCCTGGTTAGAGGCGAATCATCCACCTGTTGTCCCAGGTCTAAATCAGTCCCTGATTAGAGGGGAAGAATGGAACTCAGCAGTGGAACTGGCTTGGAGGTCCAGATTTGAATTTACCTTGACTATAGAGTTATTTTAAAAGCTCTCTCTATATCCAGCTAACATTAGGCCTTCAATCAACCACCCAGAACCACCCAGAACTCTGCTATTCCCAAAGTGGCTCCGGCTCAGTCCTCTCCTCTGCTCTACAATGGATTATCCAACTTGCTAATATTGATGGATTGGCTGCAGCCTCATAATTTGAGTTGATATTTTATCAAATGGAATAGCAGCAAGGCTTTCATCACTACAGACAGATGTTTACTGTAGCTATCAGGCAGTTAGTGGTTCAGACAGGTGGGTGGGTGGGTGTGTGTGTGTGTGTGTGTGTGTGTGTGTGTGTGTGTGTGTGTGTGTGTGTGTGTGTGTGTGTGTGTGTGTGTGTGTGTGTGTGTGTGTGTGTGTGTGTGTGTGTGTGTGTGTGTATGTGTATGTGTATGTGTGTGTGTGTGTGTGTGTGTGTGTCCGGCCTGCTCTCTCCTACATCTGGCGTCTCCTCAGAGAACTGCTAGAATCACAGCAGCCTTTCATGTGTTTTGGGATTATGAATATTGACCTCTGTGACTCTATCTTGCCGTGCCATGCAGATGTGTACTGCAGGTAGAAACACACGGACACACAGACACACACACACACACACACACACACACACACACACACACACACACACAGACACACAGACACACACACACACACACACACACACACACACACACACACACACACACACACACACACACATACACATACACACACACACACACACACACACACACACACACACACACACACACACACACACACACACATACACATACACACACACATACACACACACACACACACACGGCTGAAGACTAAATGGATATAGGTCCCGTGTGGCTCAATTGGTGAAGCATGTTGTGGGTTCGATTGCCACTGGGGACCATTGGGGACCATTAGGAAAAAAATTAGCAAATGATTGTCTTTCTTGGGTCTGACTAAATGTCTCAAATGATTGCCTCTCTTGGGTCTGACTACATGTCCCAAATGATTGCCTCTCTTGGGTCTGACTAAATGTCTCAAATGATTGTCTCTCTTGGGTCTGACTACATGTCCCAAATGATTGTCTCTGTTGGGTCTGACTAAATGTCTCAAATTATTATCTCTCCTGGGTCTGACTACATGTCCCAAATGATTGTCTCTCTTGGGTCTGACTACATGTCCCAAATGATTGTCTCTCCCGGGTCTGACTACATGTCCCAAATTATTATCTCTCCTGGGTCTGACTACATGTCCCAAATGATTGTCTCTCTTGGGTCTGACTAAATGTCTCAAATGATTGTCTCTGTTGGGTCTGACTAAATGTCCCAAATGATTGTCTCTCTTTGGTCTGATTATGTGTCTCAAATGATTGTCTCTCTTGGGTCTGACTAAATGTCCCAAATGATTGTCTCTCTTGGGTCTGATTATGTGTCTCAAATGATTGTCTCTGTTGGGTCTGACTAAATGTCTCAAATGATTGTCTCTCCTGGGTCTGATTATGTGTCTCAAATGATTGTCTCTGTTGGGTCTGACTACATGTCCCAAATGATTGTCTCTCCCGGGTCTGACTACATGTCCCAAATTATTATCTCTCCTGGGTCTGACTACATGTCCCAAATGATTGTCTCTCTTGGGTCTGACTAAATGTCTCAAATGATTGCCTCTCTTGGGTCTGACTAAATGTCTCAAATGATTGTCTCTCTTGGGTCTGACTACATGTCCCAAATGATTGTCTCTCTTGGGTCTGACTACATGTCCCAAATGATTGTCTCTCTTGGGTCTGATTATGTGTCTCAAATGATTGTCTCTCCTGGGTCTGATTATGTGTCTCAAATGATTGTCTCTGTTGGGTCTGACTACATGTCCCAAATGATTGTCTCTGTTGGGTCTGACTACATGTCCCAAATGATTGTCTCTGTTGGGTCTGACTATGTGTCTCAAATGATTGTCTCTGTTGGGTCTGACTACATGTCCCAAATGATTGTCTCTGTTGGGTCTGACTACATGTCCCAAATGATTGTCTCTGTTGGGTCTGACTACATGTCCCAAATGATTGTCTCTCCTGGGTCTGACTACATGTCCCAAATGATTGTCTCTCCTGGGTCTGACTAAATGTCCCAAATGATTGTCTCTGTTGGGTCTGACTATGTGTCCCAAACGATTGTCTCTGTTGGGTCTGACTACATGTCCCAAATTATTGTCTCTGTTGGGTCTGACTATGTGTCTCAAATGATTGTCTCTGTTGGGTCTGACTACATGTCCCAAATGATTGTCTCTGTTGGGTCTGACTACATGTCCCAAATGATTGTCTCTCCTGGGTCTGACTACATGTCCCAAATGATTGTCTCTCCTGGGTCTGACTACATGTCCCAAATGATTGTCTCTCCTGGGTCTGACTACATGTCCCAAATGATTGTCTCTCCTGGGTCTGACTACATGTCCCAAATGATTGTCTCTCCTGGGTCTGACTACATGTCCCAAATGATTGTCTCTCCTGGGTCTGACTACATGTCCCAAATGATTGTCTCTCCTGGGTCTGACTACATGTCCCAAATGATTGTCTCTCCTGGGTCTGACTACGTGTCTCAAATGATTGTCTCTCTTGGGTCTGACTACGTGTCTCAAATGATTTTCTCTCTTGGGTCTGACTACATGTCCCAAATGATTGTCTCTCCTGGGTCTGACTACATGTCCCAAATGATTGTCTCTCCTGGGTCTGACTACATGTCCCAAATGATTGTCTCTCCTGGGTCTGACTACATGTCCCAAATGATTGTCTCTCCTGGGTCTGACTACATGTCCCAAATGATTGTCTCTCCTGGGTCTGACTACGTGTCTCAAATGATTGTCTCTCTTGGGTCTGACTACATGTCTCAAATGATTGTCTCTCTTGGGTCTGACTAAATGTCTCAAATGATTGTCTCTCTTGGGTCTGACTACATGTCCCAAATGATTGTCTCTCTTGGGTCTGACTAAATGTCCCAAATGATTGTCTCTCCTGGGTCTGACTACATGTCCCAAATGATTGTCTCTCCTGGGTCTGACTACATGTCCCAAATGATTGTCTCTCCTGGGTCTGACTACATGTCCCAAATGATTGTCTCTCCTGGGTCTGACTACATGTCCCAAATGATTGTCTCTCCTGGGTCTGACTACGTGTCTCAAATGATTGTCTCTGTTGGGTCTGACTACATGTCTCAAATGATTTTCTCTCTTGGGTCTGACTACATGTCCCAAATGATTGTCTCTCCTGGGTCTGACTACATGTCCCAAATGATTGTCTCTCCTGGGTCTGACTACATGTCCCAAATGATTGTCTCTCCTGGGTCTGACTACATGTCCCAAATGATTGTCTCTCCTGGGTCTGACTACATGTCCCAAATGATTGTCTCTCCTGGGTCTGACTACGTGTCTCAAATGATTGTCTCTCTTGGGTCTGACTACATGTCTCAAATGATTGTCTCTCTTGGGTCTGACTAAATGTCTCAAATGATTGTCTCTCTTGGGTCTGACTACATGTCCCAAATGATTGTCTCTCTTGGGTCTGACTAAATGTCTCAAATGTTTGTCTCTCTTGGGTCTGACTATGTGTCTCAAATGATTGTCTCTCTTGGGTCTGATTATGTGTCTCAAATGATTGTCTCTGTTGGGTAAGACTACATGTCCCAAATGATTGTCTCTGTTGGGTCTGACTACATGTCCCAAATGATTGTCTCTGTTGGGTCTGACTATGTGTCCCAAATGATTGTCTCTCCTGGGTCTGACTACATGTCCCAAATGATTGTCTCTCCTGGGTCTGACTACATGTCCCAAATGATTGTCTCTCCTGGGTCTGACTACGTGTCTCAAATGATTGTCTCTCTTGGGTCTGACTACATGTCTCAAATGATTGTCTCTCTTGGGTCTGACTACATGTCCCAAATGATTGTCTCTGTTGGGTCTGACTACATGTCCCAAATGATTGTCTCTGTTGGGTCTGACTATGTGTCCCAAATGATTGTCTCTCCTGGGTCTGACTAAATGTCCCAAATGATTGTCTCTGTTGGGTCTGACTATGTGTCCCAAATGATTGTCTCTGTTGGGTCTGACTACATGTCCCAAATGATTGTCTCTGTTGGGTCTGACTACATGTCCCAAATGATTGTCTCTCCTGGGTCTGACTACATGTCCCAAATGATTGTCTCTGTTGGGTCTGACTACATGTCCCTAATGATTGTCTCTCCTGAGTCTGACTACATGTCCCAAATGATTGTCTCTGTTGGGTCTGACTACATGTCCCAAATGATTGTCTCTCTTGGGTCTGACTACATGTCCCAAATGATTGTCTCTCTTGGGTCTGACTACATGTCCCAAATGATTGTCTCTGTTGGGTCTGACTATATGTCCCAAATGATTGTCTCTCCTGGGTCTGACTACGTGTCCCAAATGATTGTCTCTCCTGGGTCTGACTACATGTCCCAAATGATTGTCTCTCCTGGGTCTGACTACATGTCCCAAATGATTGTCTCTGTTGGGTCTGACTACGTCTGACTATGGCACCGTATTCCCTTTCTACTTTTGACCAGGATCACCTGGACACATCGCCAGATCCAAGAGAGCAGCACGACAGACATGTTATGTCCTGGAGATAAATAGCTGTTATACAGTATAGAGTTTATAGACAATATAGAGCAGATATACAGTACAGCGCTGATACACAGTTGACATGCAGTGTAGAGATTATATACAGTATAGAGATGATATAGAGATTATATACAGTATAGAGATGATATAGAGAATATATACAGTATAGAGATGATGTAGAGATTATATACAGTATAGAGTTGATATACAGTATAGAGATGATATAGAGATTATATACAGTATAGAGTGTAGAGATTATATACAGTATAGAGTTTATATACAGTATAGAGATTATATAGAGATCATATACAGTATAGAGATTATATACAGTTGATATACAGTATAGAGATGATATAGAGATTATATACAGTATAGAGATGATATAGAGATTATATACAGTATAGAGATTATATACAGTGTAGAGATTATATACAGTATAGAGTTTATATACAGTATAGAGATTATATATAGATTATATACAGTATAGAGATTATATACAGTTGATATACAGTATAGAGATGATATAGAGATGATATACAGTATAGAGATTATATACAGTATAGAGATTATATACAGTTGATATACAGTATAGAGATGATATAGAGATGATATACAGTATACAGTATACAGTATACAGTATAGAGATTATATACAGTATAGAGATGATAGAGATTATATACAGTATAGAGATTATATAGAGATTATATACAGTATAGAGATTATATATGATATAGAGATGATATACAGTATAGAGATTATATACAGTATAGAGATTATATACAGTATAGAGATGATATAGAGTACAGAGTTGGTATACAGTATAGAGATGATATAGAGTACAGAGTTGGTATACAGTATAGAGTTGATATATAGTATAGAGTTGATATAGAGTTGGTATATAGTATAGAGTTGATATATAGTATAGAGTTGATATAGAGTTGGTATATAGTATAGAGTTGATATATAGTATAGAGTTGATATAGAGTTGGTATATAGTATAGAGTTGATATATAGTATAGAGTTGATATAGAGTTGGTATATAGTATAGAGTTGATATATAGTATATAGTTGATATACAGTTGGTATATAGTATAGAGTTGATATATAGTATAGAGTTGATATACAGTTGGTATACAGTATAACATTCATATACAGTTGATATACTTTATAACGTTCATATACAGTATAACGTTCATATACAGTAGAGCGTTCATATACAGTATAGAGTTTATATAGAGTTGATATATAGTATATAGTTGATATATAGTATATAGTTGATATACTTTATAACGTTCATATACAGTATAGAGTTGATATATAGTATATAGTTGATATACTTTATAACGTTCATATACAGTATAGAGTTGATATATAGTATATAGTTGATATACTTTATAACGTTCATATACAGTATAGAGTTGATATATAGTATATAGTTGATATACTTTATAACGTTCATATACAGTATAGAGTTGATATATAGTATATAGTTGATATACTTTATAACGTTCATATACAGTATAGAGTTGATATATAGTATATAGTTGATATACTTTATAACGTTCATATACAGTATAGAGTTGATATATAGTATATAGTTGATATACTTTATAACGTTCATATACAGTATAGAGTTGCTGGCAGACTCTCCATAATTAGAGACTTAATAACAAGTCTTATTAATTGTCATTCCGGTTACTCTAACAATCATCCGTGTTCATAGAATTAAAATACCTTTATCGTATTTAACATGTATTTAACCGATCATAACAATACATTCATTTCAATGATATGAAGAGTGCCTTGGTCCTCTTTGTTTTTTTGATGAACATTTAAACCCCTTTGCTATAGAGCCCCTTCAACCTACAAGGTTCTACTGTTGACGCTAGGAGCGCTCCACTTCCTGTTGACGCTAGGAGCGCTCCACTTCCTGTTTTTTCTTCTTCTTTCCTACTAATCATTAGTGTCTGTCTGTGTTGAAACACGTGGGGAGAAAAAACAATAGACAACCATCACTACAAAGTCCAGCTCTCTGTACATAATAACAGTTATCATCGTATCACTGTCTCTCTAATCCAATATATATATGTGGTGATTTATTCAAAGGTGGCCACTGCTAGACATAGTGGTCATCCTAAATTGCATACTACTCCTACATAGTCCACTACTTTTGTTGACCGGAGCCCAATGGCAACCTATTCCCAATATAGTGAACTAGTTTTAACCAGAGCCCCATAGGGTGTCATTTGAGATACACTCCAAGACTATGATCAGAGAGGCTGTTTCGACCAAGTGCTCCTATCTTCCCTGATGTAATTCCACTACAGAAACTACACCTGAACTCCAGGGGAAGTAACAGAATAAACAATTGATTTTGTTTTGTGTTTTTTTACATTTTTTATTCTTGTTGTTGTGGGTATAGTTACAAGAGATTGGATCTCTGAGACCATTCTGTGAAGTTCCAGAATGTTCTCAACAGATAATGTGGAAATGTACTCAGGAAGCCAAACCAGAGCGGTTTGGGATTTACCTTTGTGTGTGTGTGTGTGTGTGTGGGGGGGTGTAAGGGACATTATTGGTCAAATGTATCATGACCAAACACTGCTTTGCTTGCTTGTGAATCTTCAAACACCACATACACACACACACACACACACACACACACACACACACACACACACACACACACACACACACACACACACACACACACACTGTTCTAGCCTTGACCTCAGAGTGCACTTGTCAAGACAAATGCAAATGAGATGGGAGATGCCTCCGCTCTCATCTACTCACAGCAGGGATGGGGGATGGAGTGCTATTTTGAATGAGTAAGGTTGGTTCCCAAATGTCACCCTATTGCCTATGTCGTGCACTACTTTTGACCAGTGCCGACAGGGCGTAATAGTGCACTATCTTGATAAATAGAGTACCATTTGGGATGCAGATATAACATTTGTGGAGGATCACTTAGAATCATCAAAGACAGAGTTGTTGGAGCTCTCCTAAATACTGATAGAATGTGTGGGAGGTAATGGATCTTAATGCCATTCCCCTCTTGCTGTTCAGAGCCGGCCAGTGCAGTAAAGTATTTGTAGTCTCGCCCCCACACAGATTTTTTCATTTTTATATATATATTTTTTACCATTATTTAACTAGGCCAGTCAATTAAGAACACCGTTTTTATTTACTATGACGACCTGTCAAGAGGACTGTTGGGGACAGGGGATTAAAAAAAATCACATTTAAGACAAAACGGACGACACAGACAACAGCACAGATACAACAGCAAACAAACAGTGTGTGTGTGTGTGTGTGTGTGCAGGCGTGTGTGTGTGTGCAGGTGTGTGTGTGTGCAGGCGTGTGTGTGTGTGCAGGTGTGTGTGTGTGTGTGCAGGTGTGTGTGTGTGTGCAGGTGTGTGTGTGCAGGCGTGTGTGTGTGTGCAGGTGTGTGTGTGTGTGCAGGCATGTGTGTGTGTGTGTGCAGGCATGTGTGAAGTAAAGCAACATGCTTCCTTACATATTACTACGCCATTTAGTGACAACTAGAAACAGCTACATGTCTCAACAACCTGTTCATTTAATGTGACCTTTGAACTCCTCCGGGGACACCAGGTCCTCTAGTTGTCGGGTTGCCTTGGAGGGAATCCCAACACCAGGGGGTAATGAAATAATATTTTTTTCCATGCTCGGTCTAAATGTTCGTGACTCTTAGAGTTAAACAGGATCTGTACGCTTGTACGCGTTTTCAGTTTTCTCTAAAATGGGCTTTTAAATAAGAATGTACTATTGTTTGAGCCTGTGTGTTGCTTGTGATGTCCTCCCGACAGCACTGTAGAGATCACAATACCAGTGGTGGAAAAAGTACCCACAAATTCTGATTTGACATTCTATGATAATAATTCTTAAATAGAATCCAGAGAGCCAATAGCAAATGGGGGTCTATAATAACAGGAGCCAATCAGGTTTAAGGATTCGCAGAGATTTATATTTAAAGCATAGATATTTACAGAAGTCCTCTGAAAACGTTTATTTTATGTATATGGCGTAGTGCTGAGCGATTAGTGCTTCTCCACGTAGGTTTGGTTTTCGGTTAAAAACATATATATTTTTTTAAATATCACGGTTTTCGATTTTGTTTCCAACATTTAAAAAAAAAACATTATAAATGCATTATGAAATAATGACAGAAAATAGTGAACGTACAATTGCCAAAACATTGAAAAGATTTCATTGTCAGGTCCACATTGGGTAGACAACAACAGGGAAAACAGGACATTTCTATGAAATAGTACAATATTTCAAATGTGTATATTAGGCAGTAGCAGCCAGTCAGCCAGACAACGTTATCTCTGTTCTCCCCATACTATACTGTCTTTAGTCATCTTACTAGCAGCCAGTCAGCCAGACAAGGTTATCTCTGTTCTCCCCATACTATACTGTCTTTAGTCATCTTATTTAGCTAGGCTAGCAGCCAGTCAGCCAGACAACATTATCTCTGTTCTCCTCATACTATACTGTCTTTAGTCATCTTATTTAGCTAGGCTAGCAGCCAGTCAGTCAGACAACGTTATCTCTGTTCTCCTCATACTGTACTGTCTTTAGTCATCTTATTTAGCTAGGCGAGCAGCTAGTCAGCCAGGCAACGTTATCTCTGTTCTCCCCATACTGTACTGTCTTTAGTCATCTTATTTAGCTAGGCTAGCAGCCAGTCAGCCAGACAACGTTATCTCTGTTCTCCTCATACTATACTGTCTTTAGTCATCTTATTTAGCTAGGCTAGCAGCCAGTCAGCCAGGCAACGTTATCTCTGTTCTCCCCATACTGTACTGTCTTTAGTCATCTTATTTAGCTAGGCTAACAGCCAGTCAGCCAGACAACGTTATCTCTGTTCTCCCCATACTATACTGTCTTTAGTCATCTTATTTAGCTAGGCTAGCAGCCAGTCAGCCAGACAACATTATCTCTGTTCTCCTCATACTATACTGTCTTTAGTCATCTTATTTAGCTAGGCTAGCAGCCAGTCAGCCAGACAACATTATCTCCGTTCTCCTCATACTATACTGTCTTTAGTAATCTTGTTTAGCTAGGCTAGCAGCCAGTCAGCTTTATCTCTGTTCTCCCCATACTGTACTGTCTTCGTCTTTAGTCATCTTCTTTAGCTAGGCTAGAAGCCAGTCAGCCAGGCAACGTTATCTCTGTTCTCCTCATACTATACTGTCTTTAGTCATCTTATTTAGCTAGGCGAGCAGCTAGTCAGCCAGGCAACGTTATCTCTGTTCTCCCATACTGTACTGTCTTTAGTCATCTTATTTAGCTAGGCTAGCAGCCAGTCAGCCAGACAACGTTATCTCTGTTCTCCTCATACTGTACTGTCTTTAGTCATCTTATTTAGCTAGGCTAGCAGCCAGTCAGCCAGACAACGTTATCTCTGTTCTCCCCATACTATACTGTCTTTAGTCATCTTATTTAGCTAGGCTAGCAGCCAGTCAGCCAGACAACGTTATCTCTGTTCTCCCCATACTATACTGTCTTTAGTCATCTTATTTAGCTAGGCTAGCAGCCAGTCAGCCAGACAACATTATCTCTGTTCTCCTCATACTATACTGTCTTTAGTCATCTTATTTAGCTAGGCTAGCAGCCAGTCAGTCAGACAACGTTATCTCTGTTCTCCTCATACTATACTGTCTTTAGTCATCTTATTTAGCTAGGCTAGCAGCTAGTCAGCCAGGCAACGTTATCTCTGTTCTCCCCATACTGTACTGTCTTTAGTCATCTTATTTAGCTAGGCTAACAGCCAGTCAGCCAGACAACGTTATCTCTGTTCTCCCCATACTATACTGTCTTTAGTCATCTTATTTAGCTAGGCTAGCAGCCAGTCAGCCAGACAACATTATCTCTGTTCTCCTCATACTATACTGTCTTTAGTCATCTTATTTAGCTAGGCTAGCAGCCAGTCAGCCAGACAACATTATCTCTGTTCTCCTCATACTATACTGTCTTTAGTCATCTTATTTAGCTAGGCTAGCAGCCAGTCAGCCAGACAACATTATCTCCGTTCTCCTCATACTATACTGTCTTTAGTAATCTTGTTTAGCTAGGCCAGCAGCCAGTCAGCTTTATCTCTGTTCTCCCCATACTGTACTGTCTTTAGTCATCTTCTTTAGCTAGGCTAGAAGCCAGTCAGCCAGGCAACGTTATCTCTGTTCTCCTCATACTATACTGTCTTTAGTCATCTTATTTAGCTAGGCGAGCAGCTAGTCAGCCAGGCAACGTTATCTCTGTTCTCCCCATACTGTACTGTCTTTAGTCATCTTATTTAGCTAGGCAAGCAGCCAGTCAGCCAGACAACGTTATCTCTGTTCTCCTCATACTGTACTGTCTTTAGTCATCTTATTTAGCTAGGCTAGCAGCCAGTCAGCCAGACAACGTTATCTCTGTTCTCCCAATACTATACTGTCTTTAGTCATCTTATTTAGCTAGGCTAGCAGCCAGTCAGCCAGACAACGTTATCTCTGTTCTCCCCATACTATACTGTCTTTAGTCATCTTATTTAGCTAGGCTAGCAGCCAGTCAGCCAGACAACATTATCTCTGTTCTCCTCATACTATACTGTCTTTAGTCATCTTATTTAGCTAGGCTAGCAGCCAGTCAGCCAGACAACATTATCTCCGTTCTCCTCATACTATACTGTCTTTAGTAATCTTGTTTAGCTAGGCTAGCAGCCAGTCAGCCAGACAACGTTATCTCTGTTCTCCCATACTATACTGTCTTTAGTCATCTTATTTAGCTAGGCTAGCAGCCAGTCAGCCAGACAACATTATCTCTGTTCTCCTTATACTATACTGTCTTTAGTCATCTTATTTAGCTAGGCTAGCAGCCAGTCAGTCAGACAACGTTATCTCTGTTCTCCTCATACTGTACTGTCTTTAGTCATCTTATTTAGCTAGGCGAGCAGCTAGTCAGCCAGGCAACGTTATCTCTGTTCTCCCCATACTGTACTGTCTTTAGTCATCTTATTTAGCTAGGCTAGCAGCCAGTCAGCCAGACAACGTTATCTCTGTTCTCCTCATACTGTACTGTCTTTAGTCATCTTATTTAGCTAGGCTAGCAGCTAGTCAGCCAGGCAACGTTATCTCTGTTCTCCCCATACTGTACTGTCTTTAGTCATCTTATTTAGCTAGGCTAACAGCCAGTCAGCCAGACAACGTTATCTCTGTTCTCCCCATACTATACTGTCTTTAGTCATCTTATTTAGCTAGGCTAGCAGCCAGTCAGCCAGACAACATTATCTCTGTTCTCCTCATACTATACTGTCTTTAGTCATCTTATTTAGCTAGGCTAGCAGCCAGTCAGCCAGACAACATTATCTCCGTTCTCCTCATACTATACTGTCTTTAGTAATCTTGTTTAGCTAGGCTAGCAGCCAGTCAGCTTTATCTCTGTTCTCCCCATACTGTACTGTCTTCGTCTTTAGTCATCTTCTTTAGCTAGGCTAGAAGCCAGTCAGCCAGGCAACGTTATCTCTGTTCTCCTCATACTATACTGTCTTTAGTCATCTTATTTAGCTAGGCGAGCAGCTAGTCAGCCAGGCAACGTTATCTCTGTTCTCCCCATACTGTACTGTCTTTAGTCATCTTATTTAGCTAGGCAAG
>NW_026284012.1:40000-44291 GCF_023373465.1 Oncorhynchus keta
CCCTCTTCCCTTCTCCCCCTCTTCTCTCTTCGCCCCTCTTCTCTCTTCTCCCCTCTTCCCTCCTCTCCCCCTCTTCTCTCTTTTCCCCTCTTCGCTCTTCTCCCCTCTTCTCTCTTCTCCCCTCTTCCCTCCTCTCCCCCTCTTCTCTCTTCTCCCCTCTTCTCCCCTCTTCGCTCTTCTCCCTCTTCTCTCTTCTCCCCTCTTCCCTCCTCTCCCCCTCTTCTCTCTCTCTCCCCCTCTTCTCTCTTCTCCCCTCTTCCCATCTTTCCCCTCTTCTCTCTTTTCCCCTCTTCCCTCCCTCCCCCTCTTCTCTCTTCTCCCCTCGTCCCTCCTCTCCCCCTCTTCTCTCTTCTCCCCTCTTCCCTCCTCTCCCCTCTTCTCTCTTCTCCCCCTTCCCATATTTCCCCTCTTCTCTCTTCTCCCCTCTTCCCTTCTCCCCCTCTTCTCTCTTCGCCCCTCTTCCCTCCTCTCCCCCTCTTCTCTCTTTTCCCTCTTCGCTCTTCTCCCTCTTCTCTCTTCTCCCTCTTCCCTCCTCTCCCCCTCTTCTCTCTTCTCCCTCTTCTCCCCTCTTCTCTCTTCTCCCCTCTTCCCTCCTCTCCCCCTCTTCTCTCCTCTCCCCCTCTTCTCTCTTCTCCCCTCTTCCCATCTTTCCCCTCTTCTCTCTTCTCCCCTCTTCCCTCCTCTCCCTCTTCTCTCTTCTCCCCTCTTCGCTCTTCTCCCCTCTTCTCTCTTCTCCCTTTTCCCTCCTCTCCCCTCTTCTCTCTTCTCCCCTCTTCTCTCTTCTCCCCTTTTCCCTCTCTCCCCTCTTCTCTCTTCTCCCCTCTTCTCTCTTCTCCCCTCTTCTCTCTTCTCCCCTTTTCCCTCCTCTCCCCCTCTTCTCTCTTCTCCCCTCTTCTCTCTTCTCCCTCTTCCCTTCTCTCCCCCTCTTCTCTCTTCTTCCCTGTACTGACCTCAGAAAGATCTCTATGATGATGTATGAGAGATCACTAATATATCAATGAAACAATCAGTCAAGTGTTAATAATAATAATAATAATAATAATATATGCCATTTAGCGGACGCTTTTATCCAAAGCGACTTACAGTCATGTGTGCATACATTCTACGTATGGGTGGTCCCGGGAATCGAACCCACTACCCTGGCGTTACAAGCGCCATGCTCTACCAACTGAGCTACAGGACTACTACTAAAATCTTTACAAGCCTTAACTCCTGATGTTTCTGCAGTGTGGCTGTATTTGATGGAATATGGCTAATCAGTTATTGTTCAATCAATATCAAGCCAACAGAACTATTCTGGCCTGTCCTAAATTATTTACAATAATTCATCTCACCAATCCCCCCCCCGTAAACATCTATAAAGTATTTGGTTACAAGTATCGAAAATAAATGAACTTGTTAAAATATACTTAAGTATCAAAAGTAAAAGTATAAATAATAAACATGTATTAAGCAAAACAGACGGCACCATTTTTAAAAATGATAATATTCAAACATAGTATTTTTTTGTGAGTCCTCCAGATCAGAGGCAGCAGGGATGACCAAGGATGTTCTCTTCATAAGTATGTACATTTGCTAATTTTCCTGTCCTGCTAAAGCATTCAAAATGCAGCAAGTACACTAGTACACGACCAAAAGTATGTTGACACCCCTTCAAATTAGTGGATTCGACTACTTCAGCCACGCCTGTTGCTGACAGGTGTATAAAAATGAGCACACACCCACGCAATCTCCATAGACAAACATTGACACTGTAATGGCACGTACTGAAGAGCTCAGTGACTTTCAACGTAGCACCATCCTGTTGTCTTACTGTATCACAGACCATCAGGGAGTCTGGCCCACTGACTAGGGTCTGTCTTCCTTTATCTACAGACCATCAGGGAGTCTGGCCCACTGACTAGGGTCTGTCTTACTGTATCTACAGACCAACAGGAGTCTGGCCCACTGACTAGGGTCTGTCTTACTGTATCACAGACCATTAGGGAGTCTGGCCCACTGACTAGGGTCTGTCTTCCTTTATCTACAGACCTTCAGGGAGTCTGGCCCACTGACTAGGGTCTGTCTTACTGTATCTACAGACCAACAGGGAGTCTGGCCCACTGACTAGGGTCTGTCTTCCTTATCTACAGACCAACCGGGAGTCTGGCCCACTGACTAGGGTCTGTCTTCCTTTATCTACAGACCTTCAGGAGTCTGGCCCACTGACTAGGGTCTGTCTTACTGTATCTACAGACCAACAGGGAGTCTGGCCCACTGACTAGGGTCTGTCTTCCTTTATCTACAGACCAACAGGAGTCTGGCCAACTGACTAGGGTCTGTCTTACTGTATCTACAGACCAACAGGGAGTCTGGCCAACTGACTAGGGTCTGTCTTACTGTATCACAGACCAACAGGGAGTCTGGCCCACTGACTAGGGTCTGTCTTCCTGTATCACAGACCATCAGGAGTCTGGCCCACTGACTAGGGTCTGTCTTCCTTATCTACAGACCATCTGGGAGTCTGGCCCACTGACTAGGGTCTGTCTTCCTTTATCTACAGACCAACAGGAGTCTGGCCCACTGACTAGGGTCTGTCTTACTGTATCTACAGACCAACAGGAGTCTGGCCCACTGACTAGGGTCTGTCTTCCTTTATCTACAGACCAACAGGGAGTCTGGCCAACTGACTAGGGTCTGTCTTACTGTATCTACAGACCAACAGGGAGTCTGGCCCACTGACTAGGGTCTGTCTTCCTTTATCTACAGACCATCAGGAGTCTGGCCTACTGACTAGGGTCTGTGTTTCTTTATCTACAGACCAACAGGGAGTCTGGCCCACTGACTAGGGTCTGTCTTACTGTAACTACAGACCAACAGGGAGTCTGGCCCACTGACTACGGTCTGTCTTACTGTAACTACAGACCAACAGGAGTCTGGCCAACTGACTAGGGTCTGTCTTACTGTATCTACAGACCAACAGGAGTCTGGCCCACTGCTACTGACTAGGGTCTGTCTTACTGTATCTACAGACCAACATGGAGTCTGGCCCACTGACTAGGGTCTGTCTTACTGTAACTACAGACCAACAGGGAGTCTGGCCCACTGACTAGGGTCTGTCTTACTGTATCTACAGACCAACAGGAGTCTGGCCAACTGACTAGGGTCTGCCTTACTGTATCTACAGACCAACAGGGAGTCTGGCCCACTGACTAGGGTCTGTCTTACTGTATCTACAGACCAACAGGGAGTCTGGCCACTGCTACTGACTAGGGTCTGTCTTACTGTATCTACAGACCAACAGGAGTCTGGCCCACTGACTAGGGTCTGCCTTACTGTATCTACAGACCAACAGGGAGTCTGGCACGATGTGAACCGTAATACCCTGTATATAGCCTCCACATTGACTCTGTACCGGTACAACCTGTATAGAGCCTCCACATTGACTCTGTACCGTAATACCCTGTATATTGCCTCCACATTGACTCTGTATCGTAATACCCTGTATAGAGCCTCCACATTGACTCTGTACCGTAATACCCTGTATATAGCCTCCACATTGACTCTGTACCGTAATACCCTGTAAATAGCCTCCACATTGACTCTGTACCGTAATACCCTGTATATAGCCTCAGTTGGTAGAGCATGGCGCTTGTAACGCCAGGGTAGTGGGTTCGATTCCCGGGACCACCCATACGTAGAATGTATGCACACATGACTGTAAGTCGCTTTGGATAAAAGCGTCTGCTAAATGGCATATATTATTATATTATTATTACATTGACTCTGTACCGTAATACCTTGTATATAGCCTCCACATTGACTCTGTACCCTAATACCCTGTATATTGCCTCCACATTGACTCTGTACCGTAATACCCTGTATATAGCCTCCACATTGACTCTGTACCGTAATACCCTGTATATAGCCTCCACATTGACTCTGTACCATAATACCCTGTATATAGCCTCCACATTGACTCTGTACCGTAATACCCTGTATATAGCCTCCACATTGACGATGAGCATGAACACGATGTGAACTGTAATACCCTGTATATAGCCTCCACATTGACTCTGTACCGTAATACCCTGTATATAGCCTCCACATTGACTCTGTACTGTAATACCCTGTATATAGCCTCCACATTGACTCTGTACCGTAATACCTTGTATATAGCCTCATTGACTCTGTACCGTAATACCCTGTATAGCCTCCACATTGACTCTGTACCGTAATACCCTGTATATAGCCTCCACATTGACTCTGTGCCGTAATACCCATAACCTATAGCCTCCACATTGACGATGAG
>NW_026284013.1:0-3520 GCF_023373465.1 Oncorhynchus keta
CAGGTGCTGGGGAGTGGGTGTTACTTTGACATAAAACAGACAGGTGCTGGGGAGTGGGTGTTACTTTGACATGAACAGACAGGTGCTGGGGAGTGGGTGTTACTTTGACATGAACAGACAGGTGCTGGGGAGTGGGTGTTACTTTGACATAAACAGACAGGTGCTGGGGAGTGGGTGTTACTTTGACATAAACAGACAGGTGCTGGGGAGTGGGTGTTACTTTGACATAAACAGACAGGTGCTGGGGAGTGGGTGTTACTTTGACATAAACAGACAGGTGCTGGGGAGTGGGTGTTACTTTGACATAAACAGACAGGTGCTGGGGAGTGGGTGTTACTTTGACATAAACAGACAGGTGCTGGGGAGTGGGTGTTACTTTGACATGAACAGACAGGTGCTGGGGAGTGGGTGTTACTTTGACATGAACAGACAGGTGCTGGGGAGTGGGTGTTACTTTGACATAAACAGACAGGTGCTGGGGAGTGGGTGTTACTTTGACATGAACAGACAGGTGCTGGTGAGTGGGTGACATGAACAGACAGGTGCTGGGGAGTGGGTGTTACTTTGACATGAACAGACAGGTGCTGGGGAGTGGGTGTTACTTTGACATGAACAGACAGGTGCTGGGGAGTGGGTGTTACTTTGACATAAACAGACAGGTGCTGGGGAGTGGGTGTTACTTTGACATGAACAGACAGGTGCTGGGGAGTGGGTGTTACTTTGACATAAACAGACAGGTGCTGGGGAGTGGGTGTTACTTTGACATGAACAGACAGGTGCTGGGGAGTGGGTGTTACTTTGACATAAACAGACAGGTGCTGGGGAGTGGGTGTTACTTTGACATAAACAGACAGGTGCTGGGGAGTGGGTGTTACTTTGACATAAACAGACAGGTGCAGACAGGTAAACAGACTGGGGAGTGGGTGTTACTTTGACATGAAACAGACAGGTGCTGGGAGTGGGTATTGCTGGGGAGGGTGTTACTTTGACATGAACAGACAGGTGCTGGGGAGTGGGTGTTACTTTGACATAAACAGACAGGTGCTGGGGAGTGGGTGTTACTTTGACATGAACAGACAGGTGCTGGGGAGTGGGTGTTACTTTGACATAAACAGACAGGTGCTGGGGAGTGGGTGTTACTTTGACATAAACAGACAGGTGCTGGGGAGTGGGTGTTGAACAGACAGGTGCTTTGACATGAACAGACAGGTGCTGGGGAGTGGGTGTTACTTTGACATAAACAGACAGGTGCTGGGGAGTGGGTGTTACTTTGACATGAACAGACAGGTGCTGGGGAGTGGGTGTTACTTTGACATGAACAGACAGGTGCTGGGGAGTGGGTGTTACTTTGACATGAACAGACAGGTGCTGGGGAGTGGGTGTTACTTTGACATAAACAGACAGGTGCTGGGGAGTGGGTGTTACTTTGACATAAACAGACAGGTGCTGGGGAGTGGGTGTTACTTTGACATGAACAGACAGGTGCAGACATAAACAGACAGGTGGGGAGTGGGTGTTACTTTGACATGAACAGACAGGTGCTGGGGAGTGGGTGTTACTTTGACATGAACAGACAGGTGCTGGGGAGTGGGTGTTACTTTGACATAAACAGACAGGTGCTGGGGAGTGGGTGTTACTTTGACATAAACAGACAGGTGCTGGGGAGTGGGTGTTACTTTGACATGAACAGACAGGTGCTGGGGAGTGGGTGTTACTTTGACATAAACAGACAGGTGCTGGGGAGTGGGTGTTACTTTGACATGAACAGACAGGTGCTGGGGAGTGGGTGTTACTTTGACATGAACAGACAGGTGCTGGGGAGTGGGTGTTACTTTGACATGAACAGACAGGTGCTGGGGAGTGGGTGTTACTTTGACATAAACAGACAGGTGCTGGGGAGTGGGTGTTACTTTGACATAAACAGACAGGTGCTGGGGACATGAACAGACAGGTGCTGGGGTGTGTTATTTTGACATAAACAGACAGGTGCTGGGGAGTGGGTGTTACTTGACATGAACAGACAGGTGCTGGGGAGTGGGTGTTACTTTGACATAAACAGACAGGTGCTGGGGAGTGGGTGTTACTTTGACATGAACAGACAGGTGCTGGGGAGTGGGTGTTACTTGACATAAACAGACAGGTGCTGGGGGTGGGGTTACTTTGACATAAACAGACAGGTGCTGGGGAGTGGGTGTTACTTTGACATGAGTGGGTGTTACTTTGACATGAACAGACAGGTGCTGGGGGAGGGTGTTACTTTGATGAACAGACAGGTGCTGGGGAGTGGGTGTTACTTTGACATAAACAGACAGGTGCTGGGGAGTGGGTGTTACTTTGACATGACAGGTGCTGGGGAACAGACAGGTGCTGGGGAGTGGGTGTTACTTTGACATGAACAGACAGGTGCTGGGGAGTGGGTGTTACTTTGACATGAACAGACAGGTGCTGGGAGTGGGTGTTACTTTGACATAAACAGACAGGTGCTGGGGAGTGGGTGTTACTTTGACATAAACAGACAGGTGCTGGGGAGTGGGTGTTACTTTGACATAAACAGACAGGTGCTGGGGGGAGTGGGTGTTACTTTGACATAAACAGACAGGTGCTGGGGAGTGGGTGTTACTTTGACATAAACAGACAGGTGCTGGGGAGTGGGTGTTACTTTGACATAAACAGACAGGTGCTGGGGAGTGGGTGTTACTTTGACATAAACAGACAGGTGCTGGGGAGTGGGTGTTACTTTGACATGAACAGACAGGTGCTGGGGAGCTGGGGAGGTGCTACTTTGACATGAACAGACAGGTGCTGGGGAGTGGGTGTTACTTTGACATGAACAGACAGGTGCTGGGGGCTACTTTGGAACAGTGTTAGTGGTGTTATTTGACATGAACAGACAGGTGCTGGGGAGTGGGTGTTACTTTGACATGAACAGACAGGTGCTGGGGAGTGGGTGTTACTTTGACATGAACAGACAGGTGCTGGGGAGTGGGTGTTACTTTGACATGAACAGACAGGTGCTGGGGAGTGGGTGTTACTTTGACATGAACAGACAGGTGCTGGGGAGTGGGTGTTACTTTGACATGAACAGACAGGTGCTGGGGAGTGGGTGTTACTTTGACATGAACAGACAGGTGCTGGGGAGTGGGTGTTACTTTGACATGAACAGACAGGTGCTGGGGAGTGGGTGTTACTTTGACATGAACAACAGGACAGGACATGAACAGCTGGGGAGTGGGGCAATCTGAGACTGCTAATGACCGGATGAACCATGAGCTGTGAAAATACTTGGAACAAATACTATATCCATTGTTGTAGTGGAAGGTATATGCAGGTATACACTGTATACCCACTTATTTTTCAGTTGGCATTGCATATACTCACAGTTGGCATTGCATATACTCACAGTTGGCATTGCATATACTCACAGTTGGCATTGCATATACTCACAGTTGGCATTGCATATACCAATAGCCAATATTGCATATACCACAGTTGGCATTGCATATATCACAGTTGGCATTGC